>NW_019397377.1:426855-463389 GCF_000591075.1 Eurytemora carolleeae
ATAGACAGAGAAACAGATAGACACATACACATATAGATAAACAGAGAGACAGATAGGATATATAAACAGATAGATAAAAATATAGATAAACTGACATGCAGAAAGATATACAGATGGATAGGTAGATAGCTAGACAGATAGCTAGACATATAGCTAGACATATAGCTAGACAGATAGCTAGACAGATAGCTAAACAGATAGACAGATAGATAAACATATTCTCAAATGAACACTTCTGGAACATATTCTCAAATGAACACTTCTGGGATCTCGAAAATTATGAATGAATTTTTATTGTCAATTGAAACATTAATCAATCTAATATTATTTAGAATGCAGAAAATAAGTTAAACTAACTTCATTTTGACGAGAATTTTTGTTGAAATTTTCATGAAAAATTTGCTGAAATGAGTGAAAATTAAAAAAAACCGGTGTATTTCCAGGATACAAATCCGTACAACCCGTACATTTAGAAAAAAACTTACAATCCGTACATTCCGTACAATTTTAGTGTTACAAAATAAAAATCCGTACAATCCGTACATTTTGGCCACCCTGAAGTTATCAATAGAAGTAATAACGTTCATCTGTCATAAATGAAATATATAAGTGTATACTGTACACGACACTGTACCCTGTACAGCGCACTGTACTGTGTACATACCTCTTGTTTCTTCTTGCTCATACTGTACTTCTCCCGATCAATAAGGTCGAAATTATAATCAATTTTAGGTCCCGGCTGTATTCTTTCATCCCTAATAATAAAGATGATGACGACAACGATAACGATAACGACAACGACAACGACAAGAACAAGGAGAAGAACAAGGTCAAGGAGAAGAACAAGGTCAAGGAAAATTGAAAATTGTAAAAAACTGACAGTAAAAATAACAATGGGAGTAACAGGCTAACAGCTATACTGAAAGTGATGATGACCGAAACTATAACAATGACAACAAAAATGGTATTTACATGGATAATTGTATAAAGAATCAACCACTATTCTCTGAAAATTAAGAAATTTTCAAAAATAAGAGAAAAAATCAAAAATCAATGTTATTTGTAAATAATTAAAATATTGAATGAATACTGTGAGCTGAATACCTGTAAAGAGAAGGTTTCAACTGAAAATGTTCAGATCTAGAAGGTTCTGGTTCCAAACCAAACTTTAAATCCCTGAATTAAAGTCTCTTGACATTTCAGTTTGCAAAATTCATATTATGTACTGTTCATAGAGTAATTTTTAGGACAGAGTATGTTTCTTATACGAACAAGTAAGTCATTGTGACGCATAATAGTGTTCACAAGAAACTTACTAAAGTGCTAATTTTTATGAAATAGTTCCAAGATTCATCATGCGTCGTTTTCACACTTGAACTGAAAACATTAATTGACATTCTTCTTCGTTCGAATTTGATTAAAATCAAAATGTGTAATATATTGTAAATGCAATATTGCGGTAAAATTGTTAACTCTAAAATTAATATTGAATGATTTTCTAGAGATTTTGTGTCAGGTGTAATACTAATTGTTTGCACTAAGATACTATTTATAGCATAACATATGATCTAAGATACTATTTTAAGAGTCACTGTCTAAATAATGTTCTGTAGCACTTTTTGGGTTTAAAGGGGATGACTTGCTAAACATGGCATAGAAAAACGGTTTATAGATCAGATTCCTGAACAGGGTGTTGTAGAGACATTTTTACGGCGTACAATTTTTAAATAAGAGCGTAAAGTTGTTTTTAATATTTCACTAGTTGTTTCAGTCCGTAGAAGAAACTTCTTTAACAATTCTTGAAAAAATATCAGGTCATGACAAAAAACCTAACAAGGAAAAATTGAGCTTGCAGAATGAGCCCTGTAAGGTTCAGGAGCTAAAGAGCCAACTGCCAGGTAGGCCGTTTAATCTACATTTTCACATCACATTTTCCATGTCAACCTGTTATTGCAAGAGATATTACAAATTCCACGTAAAGTAGTAAAGTCCTTTTAAAAAAATATCCCCACCTGGATACTAAATTTACCACTTCCCCTAGCGCAATCTTCTTCTCTACTAGGAACCTGCCTTCTTTATCCCCAAATGATATTCTGAAATCATATGAAGTGGTAGAATCTTATCTCCAATACTATTTTTCGTAGTACTAGTAGATAAACAATCATCCCAGGAAATAGAGTTCGACGCTCCTTGCCACCGAAATGATATCCAGAAATCATATTAAATGGAAAAGAAATTATATATCTTTTTCCCCAAATGATATCCTGAAATCTAACAATTATTAAGTAGTGAAGCTTATACATCTTTATCCCCAAATGATATTACAATTGAATATTGAATTGATCATGAAGAGAATTTTTATGAAGTACCTGGCAATCTCGTTGGTTGCAAAAATAACAATTTCAGCTCCTAGCTCTCTTGCCAATTCAGTTAATTCATCCATCCTTAATTTTAATCATATTACCGTTTTTACGAAATTAATATATCTTTTACAATATATCATCACAAAAACTTGGCTAATCTATCTACATTAAATATTTTAAAATCATTTCTTTCTTTTTGGATACAGATTATAAAAACCCCATGAAAATCTGAATAAGGGACAAATTAAGTAGTTAAACTATAATAAATTACAGTTCTCGGGGTTGGGAATGGAGAGAATTAAAAATTAACATTCTAATAATACGAAGAACTAACAAGTGGCACGGATTATGTTACAGAGAAGCGGCATTTATTTTGCTGAGAAATAATCAATTTACAATACCTGGTGGATACGGACAGAACAGTTTTTATTCCACATTTCCAGAATTCAGAGCAAATATGAGCTCGTTCCTGTTCATCCCCGGCCACTAAAACCTTTAATACGTTACATTACTAAGACGCCTCTGTTCATCATCAGCCTTTAAACTAATAAAACAACCCATTAATGAAACGTTTCTGTAATCACTGGACACTAAAACCTTTAAAACATCCCATTAATGAAATGTTTCTGTACATCACCGGACACTAAAACCTTTAAAACATCCCATTAATGAAATGTTTCTGTACATCACCGGACACTAAAACCTTTAAAACGTCCCAATAATGAAACGTTTCTGTCCATCATCAGCCGCTAATACCTTTAAAACGCCCCATTAATCAAATGTTTCTGTACATCACAGGACACTAAAACCTTTAAAACGTCCCATTAATGAAACGTTTCTGTACATCACCGGACACTAAAACCTTTAAAACATCCCATTAAAAAAATGTTTCTGTACATCACCGGACACTAAAATCTTTAAAACGTCCCATTAATAAAATGTTTCTGTCCATCACCGGACACAAAAACCTTTAAAACGTCCCATCAATAAAATGTTTCTGTCCATCACCGGACACAAAAACCAATAAAACAACCCATTAATGAAACGTTTCTGTACATCACCGGACACTAAAACCTTTAAAACATCCCATTAATGAAATGTTTCTGTACATCACCGGACACTAAAACCTTTAAAACGTCCCATTAATGAAACGTTTCTGTACATCACCGGACACTAAAACCAATAAAACAACCATTAATCAAATGTTTCTGTACATCACAGGACACTAAAACCTTTAAAACGTCCCATTAATGAAACGTTTCTGTACATCACCGGACACTAAAACCAATAAAACAACCCATTAATGAAACGTTTCCGTACATCACCGGACACTAAAACCTTTAAAACATCCCATTAATAAAATGTTTCTGTTCATCACCGGACACTAAAACCTTTAAAACGTCCCATTAATAAAATGTTTCTGTACATCACCGGACACTAAAACCTTTAAAATGTCCCATTAATAAAATATTTCTGTACATCACCGGACACTAAAACCTTTAAAACGTCCCAATAAAAAAAACGTTTCTGTTCATCGTACGACCGTGCAAATAAATCTAAATAAAACTCAAAGGTTCGTTCTACTTATTCGGTAGCAGGAAAATAAAATTGCAAACAGCTCTCTGATCTTGATTTGGTACGCCATCACGATCTCTTTCAGATCAAGTCTTTCAGCATGACATAGTTTAAGCCTAAATTAGAGCCATGATACCAGTCCGATCTCATTCAGTTATCAAATACTTAAGGCATATAATTCAAATTAAAAAGTGGGTTTCCTTCATAGCTATACGTTTATGACTAACATTCAAATTTTTATCCCGTTTTGCAATGCGTAATATTTAAATTTTATCCTGTTTTGCGATGCATAATGTCTAAACTTTATCCTGTTTTGCGATGCATAATGTATAAATTTTATCCTGTTTTGCGATGCATAATGTCTAAATTTTATTCGTTTTGCGATGCACAATGTCTAGATTTTATCCTGTTTTGCGATGCGTAATGTCTAAGTTTTATCCTGTTTTGCGATGCATGTTGTTATCTGTTTAATTTTTATATTTCATTATCTGGAACAAATCAAATGCTTCTCCCCTAACTTTAAATAAAGATAAAACAATAAAAAAAATACCTGACAAACTGTTTGGCTGAATGTTTGCTGTTTACTCAATGCTGAGACAAGTCTATCCACAGATAATGAGAATCCAGTAGCACACAGCTCATCCTCCTGATCAAACCAATATTCAAAATTAACTTAAAACTTTATCTGTCATAGAAAAATTATATCTTACACATTTTGTGCCCTCAACATTACTATCTCTGTTAGCCTGCTACATCCATACTTTCTTACATTTCCATAATTTCTGTGTTATTGACTCATTGCCATTTCTTGTTTCTTCACTATTTCATTGACTGACTATCTCACAAGAAACAATCGGACTGTCTCACTGTATATGTCGAAAAAATAGAGATATATTGATTGCAGAAAATGTCACAAAAATGATCTCCCAGCGAAAAACATTCCAGTAATCCAGTAATCCAGAAATCCAGTAACGCAATGTGACTATAATGAATATCAAACTGTCTGACTATTTTAAAAAACTAAATTGTGTGACTATCATACTGTCAAACTGTATATTTCTATTTCTAAGATCCCAAGGAATTAAATATTTTGGTTTCCTGAACGATGTTTTCTCCTTCTTCTCTTAAACTTCCAACTTCAAGATATTCTCTAAATATTTAATAGTTTTAACCAATTAACAAAACAGCATCTAGATAATTAAGACTATGCCTAGCTTCTTGATTTTATTTGATTAGAAACAGAACCAATGAATGGGTGATAATGCTAGTGGATGAAATGATGAATAATAGAATAACCAACTATATCTGAATCCATGTACAAATGAATTACTAAAAAGAAAAATAAGTAGATGAATCAAAGAAAGAATGAATGAGTTGGTAAATGAATATTGAATAAAGGCATAAATAAAAATTAAATCACATCTATTTACAAATAAATTAGTCACAAGTAGGTGAACAAATGAAAAAAAAAATTGAAAAATAAATATAAATTTAAATGACTAAATAAATCTGTATCAATAACAAAAATGAATTATATATTATCCCCCCATAGTGGAATAAATGAATTATTAAATAATTATTGAAAATATTTCTACGAACAAATGAATCATCAAATCCCTCTAGAGAAGAATAAATGAATGATTAATGAACCTATTTCTTTGAATGAATAAATGAACCTGTATCTATGAACTAATGAGTTATATCTCCCTCCTGCTGCTACAATATCCATGGAACGTGTAGTTTTGCTCGGTATTACTCTAAACAACAAAACTAAAATCATATTAAAATAATTGAATTTAAAAACGCAAAATCAATATAACTATATAAGTCATATATTTACAGATTTCCAGTAGCGTGCCCAATTTTTCAGTCCGACTTTCCACTAATAACTCTTAGGCTAATATTGTTCTCTTCATGTCAGTTATCACAACAATCATATATCATTTCTTCTTAATTGTCTTAAAAGATTAAATACCTTGAAATTTTTTTTCAAAAATTAACCGAGTTAGACCAAAAAAAAACATGTAAAAATGCTAGTTTTTAAGAAAAGTACATTTTTTGGAGGTTAAAAATATATATCCTGTGAAAACTGACACCATAGAGAACAATATTAGCCTGAGAGTTATTTTTGAGACAATATTTCTATATTTTGTTGCAAAATGGGGCACCCTAATTTCCAGGTTATCTGGAATACAAGTTTTAAGAGATGATAAATTGCATGGGGCACCCTAATTTCCAGGTTATCAGGAATACAAGTTGATGATAAAATGCATGCAATCATGAAGGGGATGTAATTAAAAGCAAAAACTAGTAAGCTCATCTTAGAACAGGATCTGGACCTTTCTTGACCATCTGTTTTACTAATTTCTTCTTTCACATTCACCTTTAAGATCCCTTTTTAACCACAAACCCTTTGTTAAAATATCCCACACTAAATTAGTTTATATTCTATTGTAGGTTAACCTGATGAGTTGAAGCACCATACCAGAGTAAAGACAGGGAGGATATAAACTCTTAATAGAGAATTGAACCTCAAAGGTTAATCCTAAGAAACATCATCAATTTTCAGTTGGTTCTGAGTTCGAAATCAATGTAAAGAGATAAGTAGTTTGACTGGGTTTGGATGGTTTTACTTCTTCTCTAGTGCACTCCAGACCCCACTAGAGCCCCAACCCTTACTTCTTCGATTGATGGGTTGCCATTTATCAATAATTTTAGAAAAAGAAAAGAAGTTCAATTATTTATACTCAGAATTTTAATCAATTCTCGCTTTTCATTTGTATTTTGAAATAGATCAAAAGATTTCAAACTGAATGAGAAAAATAAGGCCAAGTGTTAGTACTCAGTATGCAATGATGCATATGCTTTTTTATAAATACAAAACAAAATAACAAAGTGAAATTAATTCGTGACCATTCTTTAGGAGAATATTATTTTACAAACAAGAAACTGTTCATATGTCATAAATTATCAAATCGGCACTAATTACATACAGGTTCACAGCAGCCGATGTAGGACTAGGAAATAGGCGTCCCAATACATGGAGGTTCCAATATGTCAACTGCCCCCTCTGTGAGGATGATGATAATATATTCCAACTCAACAAAGCCCATGTTGTAGTGAATTGCCCATCTGCTGAGTTTGAAAGTTGGGCAAGAGGTATTGATCGGTTCATCGGGGCGTGCAGCTCAAGGGGAATCCTGTCCCATGGGGAAATTTTGAAAGAGTTCTTTGCGGGAGATGGAGCTGATGAAGCAATCATGATGGTCAGGGCGAATTATTTTAACTGCCTACTAGAGGCTTGGTTGAAACTGGAAGCTTAACCCTTGGGCGGTCTGGGTCTCCCAAATGGGGTGGGGGGGGTGTGGGGCTTTCAGATTTATTCTCTTCATCTTTATCTTATATGACATTTATTATGGCTTCAGTGTTCTCCAGAATCTATCACATCTTTCATTAAATTATCCCTCCCATTGAAATTAAGTTGTTTAACAGTACTCAAAATTTAATCTTTTGCTATTAAATGATTCTTATAAAAGATTTATGACCCCATATTGAGAATTGACAAGGTTCCTAGTCGAACAGCAGCAGCCTGTATCGTTTTCAATTCTTGCAGAGCAGCTTTCACAAGCTCACCAGCCTCCCCTCGCCTTTTCGTTACAGACCTTTAACATAAAGTATTTTTATTATTTTTATGTAATGATTGTTACAGATCCCTATTGTGGAGTCTAATGATTGTTACAGATCCCTACTGTGGAGTCTAATGATTGTTACAGATCAATATTGTGGAGTCCAAGACAGCCATCGTGGTAATAGGCCAGTGCCTAAAACCTGTTCAATCCGGGGATCTGGAATTCCTTATTTCTACGAGCTGTATTTAAAGAGGGGATGATGTGTTTAACTTGCAGAAGGCAGGTGTGTAGTTGCCTTGAAATGAGGGTTAACCCTTCATAAGAAGAATGAACAGTGTATGGTTGTCTTTAAAGAAGAAATGATAGCCAGAACTCCTGGATTGTTGTTGCACTCCTGCAATTCAATCAATACAATTCATTGGATAAGGAGTTGAGTTCTGAGCCATATTCTACTATGACTATTTTGACATATTCCCAGAAAGGTTTAGACTAAAAACAATTGTAAGAAAAAACCGGATAAAACACAAATGTGTTAGGAAGTGGACATCTCAATTGCAGAGCAAAATTACATCTTGAGATGTAACACCTCCAATTTCAACTAGTTGTTAAAGTTGCAGTATAAAAAGTTTCTTTTTCTAAAACTAGAAGAACTATTGATAAGCTGCTTAACAAATCACATGAATTCTCTCTGTATCATAGTAAGAAAAAACCTATACCTTAGAATACTGGTAAGCTGATTGAGACCAGTATCTGCATCTAGAAGGGAGAGAAGAAAACTAACTCCTGTCTCACCAAGACCAATGTTATTTAGTGCATTGGATATCTAAACATACATGGTTAAATGAATGGGGTATATTCTTTAAAATAAAAGAAATAATCTAAATGATAAATGAAAAACTAAAGTAAAGGAGAATAAGTGAATAAATATGATCAACTTAATGAAAAAAATCAAAAAATGATTGAAGAGATAATTCAGAGCAATTGAAAGAAAGAACCTGAGTTTTCTGTGCCCCAAACTGTTTAACAGCATCTACAACAAGCTGATGTTTCTTCTCTGGGATACCCAGGTGCAGAAGGATTCCCTGGATTATTCACTATCATTACCCATTAATATAACATTTAAAACCAATCTCTCAATAGTTTTGATATTAAATTATTAAACAAAGAAAACAAGGTTCTGAAATCTCATTACAAAACATTGATCTAATTCAATTCATAATATTATTTGAATTCCATGATGCATAAAAGAGATAATGAGAATGTAATAAATATATGCCTGCAAATTTAAGATCTTCATCGCTTTGGTATTTCTTTATTAAAAACAAATAAACATCAAGAATTTGAAAAAGTATTGAATAAAAGAAAAAAATATTGTTATTATCTAGGGCCAATCATTCAAAACAGCCAATTGATTGCTTGATAAGGGCGGGGGGCTTTCAGATTTATTCTCTTTATCTTTATCTTAATGTGATAAAATGCTTATAATGTACAATTGTAATTTTGCGTAGCAAAATTAAATAATAATAAAATAAATAAATTTTAACACCTTAACAAGGTTCCCATGTCCCAATCTGAATATAAATTTGGTATCTTTCCAGTCTCCTACAAGGCAATCCAGGTAAAAGAAAGCTATGACATCAGGTTTTCATTTCATATATGCACAGTGCACTATTAACGCCAGTCACCTAGCATGGTTACAACGGATGAGGGTTTAATGAGAACCTTTAAATGTAAAAAACTGAATTTATGAAAGTTTATTTTGGCGATAAATAATTATAATGATTATATCTGAAGAATGAAAAATGAGTGGCAAGAATGTAGAACTACAGAAACAAAGCAGAGATGAGTTAAAGCATTCATAAACTTTGATCTCTGGAGTAAGAAAAATTCCAACTGCTTGAGGCATTTAAAATTTTTATTTAGATGAATTGCACGTTCTTGACATGATTTATGGAATAAAATTATGACGGGCCTTTGTAATTCAAATATCTGTTAAAGTGATAAAAGAGATAAATAAATAATCATAAACGCGCAAAAAATAAATGAGTTAATATTCTTGAATTGGTTCCTAAAGATTTTATAATATGTTCACAAACTACCAACAACTCAGCATCTGCAACAACCTTAATAAACAGTAAACAATATCAACCCAAAGTAAAAGATATAGCAGTACGGAAAACAATTAATTAACAGCAACATCAGTAGAAAAAACAGAATCAACAGTCACGAATTATCAAACTTCCTCCATCTATTGAAAAATGTGTTCAATCAATTCACAACGGTACCCTTTTGCCTTTACATCTTTATCTAAACAGTAAAGAGGAAAATATATTTGGTTTTCTATCTGGAAAAGTATCACATTATAAAATTTCACTTGTTTATCTCTACTGCATGAATCCGCTTTCAAAGAGAAACCATTTTCAATTTTTATATAAAAAACAAGAATATTTCATCATGGTCTAAAATGTCCATAAAAGGAAGGTTACTTTAAAATAATTCAATTTGAATACCTGACCACTAATGCCGGTTATTATATCGAAAGCACATTCAGTATACTCCTATTATACAAAAGGCCATTTAAAAAGTTCATTGAATATACAAATTAGAGATTAATTTTAAATTCACCGATGTAGGAACAAAATTAAAATAAGTTTAAAGCTTAATTTTGTCCTCTTGCCTTAGGATGTAGACCAAAGACCTTCTTCTCCTTCACAACCTTACCAAAAGAATATCTTTTGAAATTGTTTAGTTTTAACCTTGCCAGATACCTACAAATAAAACATGAACATAAGATAAAGTTTTAAACTGAAAAAATATTTGTTTTGAAAGGATGGTTTGGTGTTTACCGATTTAAATATACAGTACACATAATACCCTGTTTCTAGAATTTAGGGTTACCACTCAAAGACAATTATGAGAGCCATAATTTTTATTTGTTAATACTCAATTGTGAAATAATAGTTTTGATCATTTTGAGTTTGATGAACATCTGTTAGATTAGAGGTATGACTTATTTCAAATAAATAAATAAATAAAACAGTCACCCATCAATCCAGAGAGAGGGGAACAACCCCTTAATAAATAAATCATTTACCTAGCAAATGATATTCTAAGATCATGAGGAAGGCAGATGATATCACCGCTGCGGGTCATAATTTGCACGGAGGTTTCTTGTCCCTTCCATGGATTCTGGGCATTCATTGGAAGCATGAGATGTGAGTCTAGTGGTACTGCCCCGTGAAGTTCAAACACTTCCTGTGCTACACAGTGGAAAAGAGCATACGCCGCGCCAAGTTTTCTCACCAAGCCTGGTTTGACTGTATCCCCATCAAAATGAACATCTTTTGGGAGAGACATGGGTTGGGACATGCAAGAATTTATCAAATGCCTAGAAATATGATTTTCTGTAATTAATTTATTCATGAATGCTGTAAAAGAGTAATTCACCTGTATGCTTTGCTGTTCTTATTTTTCATGGCGTTCCTGACAGTCTCTTGAATTCTACAACAGTGGAAAATACATAACTAAAACTCATATAAAAGGGAGGACTGTCTTAGGAGGGGAGGTAGGCCAGCCACATCAATTTCTCATCCGAGCCACATTCTCCTCATTTTCTCGTCCGAGCCACCTCGGAATCCTCGTCCTTCGATTATTTTGTGGTAAAAAGCTTCCAATTCTTGAAGATAAAACTATTTTTTAAAAATCTGGCCACGTTAGGGCATAAATATGGGCAGAAGTATTGCAATGATTATATCATTTTGGAATCTTAAAACCCCTGAGAATGATGTAAAACTTTATTTAGGTAAAACTCAAATCTCTTTTGCCTCCATAATGGCTAACCTTCGTGATATAAAATAAATAGCAAAATATTCGGTATAACTCTGCCTATAATTTTCCCCATGGAACCACCCGAAAAAATTCTATGGTTTTCACTATAGTTAACAAAACAGATTGAAGTTCAATAAACTTGGAATGATTTGCGCATTCTACACCGGAGATGGAATTTAAAGAATTTGAGCCGCGGTTTAAATCCGCCAAAATCCGGTTTAAACTAAGCGCCGGCTTAAATCTTGAAACATTTGATACAATTTTAAGTGGAACCAACCATAGTTAAACCGCGGCTTAAATTTAAACCGCCGCTCAAATTCTTTAAATTCGGCCACGGGAGTATCTGAAAATGCGCGTAGAAAATGTGAACATTTTTTAAGACATTAAACTTGAAATCTTTAATTCAATTGAAACTTTTTTTTCGATTTACAAAAATTTGATATTTTATTTATACCCTAACGTGGCCCGATTCTTTAAAAATAGTTTTAGATAAATGCTTTGAAGAGAGGGCCATGCACTGCTCAGACTGTCCTCCGTTTGTACCTCGGTGGCGACGGAGCAGATGGAGTGCAGCTCTTGGATCGAGGAAAAAGGATGGCCATTATCCTAGAGGCATGGCTTGTCAAGATCCACGAGTAAGGTAATATGTTTTATGTAGGAAGCAGAAATGAAGCTTTCTAGTGCGGACCGCCTGGTTTTTAGAGAAATGGAACTGTCTTAGGCAGACCGCCTAATTTTCAGAGTCTCCAGAAATGGAGCTGTCTTGGGCAGACCGCCTGGTTTTTAGAGAGACTCCAGAAATGGAACTGTCTTAGACAGACCGCCTAATTTTCAGAGAGTCTCCAGAAATGGAGCTGTCTTGGGCAGACCGCCTGGTTTTTAGAGAGTCTCCTGAAGTGGAGCTGTCTTGGGCAGACCGCCTTGTATAAGTCTTCTCCCTAGGGTGACCAGTTCGGTCAGCCCATGGATACGTTTCTACGACTAGGAGCGCCGACCCCTATTTCATTGAATGATGGGTTGTCCTTTAATAATAATAATAATAATCTTGGAGGATTAGACACTTTAAAAAAATAATATTGAAAGGACGTGGATTTCAAGGTGGTTCGGACGAAAAAATGAGGACTGTGGCTCGGACGAGAAATTTTTGTGGTTGGCCTTCCTCCCCTCGTCAATTAGTAATCTTAAGTGACCCTGAATTTAAGAATATAAAATTGATTATATCCTCATTTGTAAAGGGTACCGCTGTAAAGTTAAAAGTAAATAGATGATCAGCCATTATAGGACGTAAAAAACAAGACAATCATGTATATATGTTCTCTCTGGCCGGCCAAACGGCTGGACCAAATGGGCTGTTTTTTTTGTAGACACTCATGTGTACCGTGTACTGTGTAGCCTGTGGGTGACATAGGCTAAAAAATCGATTTGTTGTCAAAATTTTTTTTTCACGGGCAACGCCGGGCCCTACAGCCAGAAGGACATATTATCCAAATGCTTATAAACTTTTACCTTGACTCTTCAACATGAGCTGGTGGCAGATAGTCGGACATTAGTAAATCATGACTCGTTGGACGCTTCATAGGATCATGATCTAGTTCACAAATGTATGCTCAATTTATAAATAATTAAAAACAAAAGAATACCAGATTTAGAAAAGGAACTTTAAAACAACTAGATTGAAAATTAAAAGTTAATTTGAAATTTTCGAAGATTAGTGTTCTTTCTCAATAAGCAAGTTTGCTTTAATCTTTCCCCCCCCCCCAACCCCGAACCCAAATTAGTACAAAAAATGTCACAAAGTTGCAAAAAGAAACATTTTAGACATAACACTATCCTAAAAGCCATGTGACTATGTAAGTTTGTTGTGGAAGCAGGTGACGATCCCAATCCTCAGGGAATACTATTTCTGGGGATCTTAATGCTGTCAACACCTAAAATACGTAAACGGGACTGTAGACGTAATTTAAAGTGACCCTCCATCTAAAGAGACATGCCCAACTCCAAAACAGTACCCTTCTAATCTATATCAGAGAAACTATGGTGAAGATTTTGTCAGTTTACTACCTTAAAAAGTGTTGAATTCTGAAGATTGCGTTCTTGTCGTTGCTGCATAAAATCAGCAAGTCACATTTAAGAGAATCCCAAATTGTAAATGACCCTTTTCAAATTAAGTGTCTCTTGAAAATATGTTGTCAGTCCCTTTAAGCAGTAATCATTTGAGGAAGAAACAGCTTGTATTCTTAAATTTTTTTAATTTCGTTTATCCCTGATGCTACCTGAATGCGCTCCATGCCTGTAAGCAGAGGAGGATGGCACATTTCAAAGAGGATGACTCCTAGACTGTAGAGATCAACCTTCTGGTTGTAGGTTGCATTCCTTTTAGTGACCTCGGGAGCAGTGTAAAGTGCTGTTCCAACCAGGCCGGTCATATCCTCTACCACTGCAATACTCTGCAGAAAACTTATAAGTGGTAGATAACTAATAATAAAACGCCCTATAATAGGCTAGGATATTTAAACACAGATTATCATTAAAACCAGTGCTTAGGATCCATTTCATTATGATACAGATCCAGATCCCATAAAAAGAAAAAATGTATCTGGATCCAAAACCGGATCTGAACTTAAAACATTTCTTCAAGATTTACTGAAATTTTTAACTAACGAAAATTGTTCCACATATACATTTTTCTCTTAATTTTATGCTAACACTTAAGGTACCAGTCAGAGATTAGGAAGGTTTTGATAGGATCTCATTAGAACACAGTTGAAATTTGTATTTTAAGAGCAAAACTTTTTTTTAGGTTATGGTCGATATTTTGACCCTTGGATCCGGATTCTAAGCACTGCATACAACTTTAAAAGTCTACTTTGACAGATCACTCAATCAGACAAAGATTCACCACTCCATCTATCAATCTTTTAACTTATTTTTTCCAGTTATAATTAGGGTTTCCCTACCTGATCCATATCTTCCTTCCTGATATCTTCAGCTGGAACAGATCCTATTAGTTCTGTGGTAGCTAAACCAAAATCTCCAATCTTTATATTATCATGACTGTCAATAAATATATTCACAGGTTTCAAATCCCTGAAAAACATATGCATAATTTAACTATGTCTGTTCTTCAACCCTCACTTCTTCAAATTTTAAATCAAAATCAATATCAATATCAAAATCAAGGTTGTTATTGATGTCCACTGCGCACATTCTTTTTAGAACTGTAACTGGTTTCAATAAAATAAAACTTTTTACAATATTTAAAATAGGTAACAGAATTTTTTAAATAAACCTTGTGATGATGATATGAAAATTAATAGACGGTCCCTTCTAAGCTAATCCTAAAACCATATTTCGGAAATATTAGCCAAGTTTTCGGCCTTGTAAAAAGCTCGAAAGACAGTACAGTACAATTTTGCATTTGTTGCCTGTGTATCATGCCCTGTGTATGAATATGAACTAATCCATCAATTACTTCTCTGAACATCTGCCAAACCTTCTTCATGTCCTTAATAGAAAATATAGAAGATAATTATTTGTTGTAAAATGTTAACTATTTATCTCTTCATTACAAGGAGGAGATGGGAATGCAGTAAATATAGGAGGCAATATTGCCTTGGCTTCCTTCGACCTTATTGGGTACTCAAGCATTTCGAGTGAAACAAGTCTAGGGAAAACAAGCCAATGTAACATTCCCTCTTATATTATTGAATATCAATTAAGTCAGGTATGGAGGAAGAGATTTGTAATTTTTTAAATTTTGTTACATTGCAACCCTAAAAGCAGCGATGCAATGTTACATTACATCTCTGCTTTTAGGGTTGCAATGTAGATATCTGGGATTTAAAAGTGTAATAAATTTAATCAAAAGTTAGAAAAATATGTTTCTAAGCCATCAGAGCTGGTACTTTTGAATGGTGGACATCGGGATTAATGCTGGATCCACTGTTTTTCTTACTCTCGAGATTATATAGGGCTTGTTCTCCTCTTGTTATTAATCTCCAGATTAATTAACCGATCGGGATTAAGAGGATCCCATTCTGAAGTTTTCAGCTCAGTTCAGTTTTCTGTAGCAAGAGACTTAAGTATTTTGGTAATACTTGAGTTGGAAAAAAAGCTGAAGTTGAGAAGACACATTCAAAACATCTTTTGAGGATTAAAAGTTATTCCCAAATCTTTTAACATTGCGCTAATAAATAAGTACTTGACAGGAGGAAATCTATATTCTATATAGCTATTGTATTTATAGTTCATTTTCTTCTATTAGTCTCCTTTTGGAAATTTTAGGCCTAGAAAGTTGTAATTACATTTAATTACCTTGTGAAGCCCTTCATCAATGTAGTTCCTTAATGTTTTCTTTTCACAGTACTCCATTTGAATGTACAATGTGTTCAGTTGTACCAATCTTTTCTCTAATCAACAGAAATAAGTTATTTAAAAATACAGGTCAGTTGTTGTTATAAAAATATGACAGTCAGTGATTGTGATTAAAATCTAAAATGTAGGTGATTCAACCCCCCCTCCCACCAAAAAAAGATTTGTTGGCAACCTCGCGTAACTATATATATATATATATATATATATATCAGTTGAAAGGCAAGAATCTTCTTATAACATTTTATTCATAAACAAATTGTTTCATGCTTTTATGCAATCATATTTTGTATATATATATATATATACAAAAATGGACGAATTTTCATCTTCCCTTCAACAAACTTTCGGAAAGGTCGTGATATATTGAAAAAAAAACATCTAATTATTAAAAACATTTTTTTTTTATAATTTAGAAAAAATTCATCTCACATAGTCTATATGAGGTAGGAAAGGGGCAGGAAAGGTTTTTAGTAAAATATATAACCCTGTAGTCAACCAAGCTATAGTTATATAAAAATTTCATCTAAGAATTATATTTCTGGTTCCTGACTGCTCTTCTGATGATACTTCATTGTTGTTACTCTGACTGATCTCTTCTGAACCAGATTCTGATATGCCTTCACCAAATATGATCCTTTCACTATCCGACTCCTGGCTCAGTGCTACTACAGGCTGGTGGAAACTCTCAGAATCTGACTCAGAATCAGAGTCTGATTCTGGAGGCATGAAGCTCACACTCCACTCAGAATCTTCTTGTCTTGAGCAGGGGTAGAGCATTTTTAAAAAATAAATAATAAAAGTCTCACTTGAAACCAAAACAAATTCTGATGCAATTATGTAAGATACAAAAAAATTTGTTCACCCTAAAACAGTTAAAGCAGCTGCTATCTTGACAAACTGTGCTAAATACAGCTTAAACAACTACCAAAATAGGGCTGTTTTAATGATTCGAAACCAGAGTCTAAAACTAAAGAACGAAAAGTTTTGACTTAAATTTTAAGTTCATGGTTAAATGCCACTTCTGACTTAATTTAAACCTGAACTTTTTACCATGTGGTTAAATATTTAACTCGCCGAAATCGACGAGTTAAAATTTAAACACAGGCTTAAAATCTTGAAATCCCACAATCCCTATTTGTCTATCATCATTCAGAGCGGTAAGCGGCATTCAAATAATTACGATATATTTAAAAGTAAAAACCTCGATTTAATAAATTTCACGTTTTAGATTAATTAATGTTTGAACGTAAACCCAAAATACGGTTGTAACTGGAAATATGTTTTGTTTTCCGTCTCGTTAATAAATAATTTATTTATTTAAAAAACAGCTGATTACCGAATACCGATACTTACGTAATAATTCTCCGTAATCCTTTTCTCTGATTGGTTCAGATTTTTCCCGGGAAATTCAAATTTAAAATTAAGAAAGTTTAATGTTTAAGTAGCTATTCATTATTTTACAGAACTTTTAACCTCGAACTTAAAATTCGCGCATTCTTTAGTTTTAGACTCTGAGTATAGAAAAAATACAATCACTCTTAAAATTTAACAACTAACTAAAAATAACATATGGGATGGGTGTAACTGAAAACAATAATTTGCCAATCCCAACCTAGATGACAGTGGTGATTTGAAGCTAGGAGGTTGAAAACCAAGCATACTCAAAGAATTATTTCCTAGTCTACAGTATGCATTGTCAAAAAAGAACAGAAATGGAATTTGACAAAAATAAAACAAACATGGTATTATAGAAAATCTGCGAACATCTTTGTGAATAACGAGAAATTAGAATAATGAGATAATAGAAACTAATCATTGAACAAGATTACTTATTTTCGATGATAAGATTAATTTTTATTTTCTCAAAATGTTCCTAAACATGACGTCTGTAGTTTATTGTAGGATATTTTTACATTTTATGTCGTTGTTAATTAATAATTTAAAAAAAAAATAATTCTGAAAGCTTATCCACCCCCAAATCAGGAGTTTTGAACGTCGAATTTGCACTCAAACTCAGGATTTACAGATCTTTAAAACGTTTAATATGTCTCAAATGAATCCTAAAGAAGTTTTCCACAACACTGCATACTCAGTTCAACTATCTTACATAGCCGGTCACTCCCTTTAAATGCAGAGACTGCTAGCTGATATCAATAATATAATAATAAAGCCTGCTCGTTATTTGTTGTTGTTGAATGCAACTCCCTTGATTGAGGCCCAGTTCCCTCCTCAGTAGTAGTAGTACTTCCTTCATCAGTGTCTGGTGAGACAAGAGTTACTTCCTACCATTAGGTATTAAAATAATTAAAAACATGCCACAGACACTTATTTTAAGGTGTAATTAAGGAATATTAAAACAGTTCAAAACTATCCTGAAAGAACAGGTCAAAATACGAAGTTTTAATTATAAATAACAATAACCAATTGTAAACCCATTAATATTATTATTATCATTCAACCTACAATCAAAGTATAACCACCAGTTGCACCAATGAGTTGTACGTTCCATTCATGTTATGAAAAATATATTAATTACCAATGGATTATTTTCTTGTTAATGTAAAATTTGTTTTAAAGACTGTATTATGAGATCTACGTTGTAAACCGCAATCCTGCGAATTGTATATCTCCTGCCACTTTAATATGTTAACATGTTATTGTGCAATAAATATTACTTACTTACTTACTTAATCTTTTCAGATAAAGTATTTTAACTATGGTTAAAAAATCACTGGCAAACTAGAAATTCCAATTAAAAAAAAGAAAAAAAGGGAGAAATGTTATTTAAATAATTTAAATAATCGTGAGTAAATGCACTTACCTGCCAAGAGTTGTAGTATCTGACCACATTTTCATGATTCAATCTTGATAGAAGTTTCACTTCCCGCATTATCTTCTTGTTAATCTGGCGGTCAGCTGGGTTCAGGCGAATACGTTTAATCGCGTAGGTCTGGTCATCCAGCTTGTTTTTTACCTGACATTGACATTTTAGATTTAAACATCTAGCCCATTCTCTACTTAAACAAACTGCCGTTGCATTATCAAGTGACGAATCCGATTCACATCGGTAACCTTTAACATTTATCTCATCAATTTTGTGTATGATATCGTGACTAGTCTAGCTTATTAAGTGTTCAATTCTGACAATTTCATCTGCAAGTAACTTAATAAATTTCTACGCCTTTCTTCTTAATTTATGTAAAAGGGACTTCTAACGTAATTTTCAGTGAACTTCTATTTATGTCTGATTCATCATGGACCATGGTACCCTTTAAAAATTTGTCCGATCAAAACTGATGAAGCTAAGGTTCTCTATAAAAATGACATGCAGATTTATGCAGCAAGAAAACAGAAGGAAATATTGAGAAATTGTATCTTCTTAACGACAATGTCTCCCCATTTTTAATCCGACATAGGGTTAAATGTTACTGTACTGGATCGGGCATGTACATTGTACACTGTACTGTCCCTTAAGTGTTCAGAATAATTGATTTTAGTTTATTTTTTACCTGAATTACGTCTCCGAACCCTCCTCGACCAATCCAGGATATTATTGTGAAATCCTGAAAATATCTATTTACTTCAAAAAGGTAAAATGTTTCTTTTAGTGTAAATTAAAGAACCTTTGGTTATTTAAATATCTCAATTCGGACGTAGAGGAGAATAAAAAGTTTAAAATTTTCAAATAAATAATTGAATACTGAAAACTGCACAATTTAAAACCATCGATTGATGAAAGGGTCCCAATCCAATCCAATAAATAAATAGATTTCCTGGTTAAGTCTTGATTGTTTTGAGTTTTCTATGATAATTGGGTCTTTATTTAACTCCATTACTGGCTCCGTAGACTCCGGTCTAGTTCAGGCATCAATTATTTTTAATAACAAAATTACTTAAAGGGACTGTTGTTGTAATTTCATGTGACTTTCCATTTAAAAAGGGGTATGCCCGATTCAGAACGGCACCCTTAATACCTTTATCTGATCAATAATATTGAAGATATCGTCGGTTTTCTTGCTTGAAAAGTGCTTTTAATTCAGGTACCTCCAATGTTTCTAAAGCTTATTGAGCAAGTCACTTAATAGAGAACCCACAATTGAAAATAGTCAATATTAAAAGAGAATTCTTTATCAGATAAAAGCGTTTAGCGAAATAGCGATACCGTTGTGAATCGGCCATGTTATTAATTCAAAACCAGAGAAAAAAACTGTCGCTTAAATAAAATATCAGATCAGACACAGATATTTGAAACATACATATGAAAAGGAGAATAATAACGATGATTTATTCCTTTGAGCTTCTAAGGGATGAGGAGCTTGCCCCCAGCCCTCCTGATCTCCTCGAACAAACTCAGTCAAGAAAGCGTGCTCTAGAAGCTGGTCTGCGCTCCAGCGCTCCTTCTCATCCTTCAGAAGACATTTAGACAGGAAATCTTGCAGTAAGACAGGTAAAGCACCTAAAATCGTATTTAACATTTAAACATGCCCAATGCCCATTTTTCTCAATAATAACTATTTTTTCACCCTGAAGGTTAGATAGACAGTTACTATATTTACTATTTTTTCTTTAAAAAAGCCTGTGTCACTTCTGCCATCGCAAGTTTGTTAGAATGAATAACTTTTTTGTTATCTAAATCTGTTATCTTAATGATTTTAACACTCCTTAGAAAATCTTGCCTGGCAATTTTGGGTTCTGATCCTTTACTATAGAACCCTGTAGAACGGAGATCAGAATCAGACCAAATCTGGGAACAACAATAAAATATTTATTAAGTACTACCGGGAGATGTCTGAAGAATCAGAATAAACTCTCATCTATTTGTAAGTAAGACAACAATCGCCAATTTCTTCTAGGATTTTATTCAAAAACTGTTTAAAAGTTCATGAGCAATTTTTTTGTTATTAATTAAATCACAGTTAATGCATATGGGTGTCTTCTCATTTTAATTGCTTAAGCTTTTTTATTATTTCCTGTAAATATCACATTTCTTCCCTCCACGCCCAAGTGAGAGGGGGTACACATCTTCAAGAATTTCCTCGTTAGTAACAGCAACAAATTCCCGGATTTTCAAGTCAAGAGAAAAATCAGCAACCTTGACAATCCCATCCGGCTGGATAAAAACAGAACTATGACGTAGATTTCTGTGAATTATATCTAAACCATGAAGGTATTCCAAGCCAACAAGAACCTGTTAAAATAGTTGCACTTTTATTTTGGCTCCCATATTTTTTTTGCATAAATCATTCATATCATTTTGATGAAAAAATTCTAAGTTTGCAATTTTAGACACTTTATATACCGTTCAAAGAATAGAAAGTTTAATAATATCTCATTTGTTGACACTGAAGTTGTGTGTTTTGAGAGCAACATTTTTTTTGTCGATGTTAAGCCTGAATTATCCACATCAGGACCAGTGTGTGCACGTGAATTGCATAGAAAAAAACACAATAATGCTGACTTTGGAGTTAAGATGAAAGAAAAACCTTGCAGGGTTATTACGAGCTAGGTAGTCAAGAGTATAGAAAGATCTGAGCTGAGGAAGACTTAGCCAGCACTTCTTCGTTAAAGAATACATCAAGATTATTTCATCGAGTTTAAGAATTTCCATTATTACATTTTTTCCTCATAAGATTATCGTATTATGCTGTTGCACAAAATCAAATAAAAGATTTATGAAAAATGCAAATTCCTGAGATGCCACATTGTGAAGGCAAGTAATATTCATTGTTTGCTCTCCTGTACATCGTTACATTAGAAATCATTTAACTTAATTTTTTGTTAGATTCAGATTTATGATTAAAATACTTCTTGAGATAAGAAAAAGACAAGATAAAAATAAGAAATTATTGGACTAGAAGACTAAAAAATTCATATTTCCAAGAGAACTCTCCTAATTTTTTTTCTCAAAAAATTTTTCGGAACATTAATTGATGGACTATTTTTATCATTTTAGTTATCATTATTTAACTCTTAATGTGCAAATACGAACAAACAAAAACAAAAGAAAAGGCCATTATTTTCCTAAGCAATATTCAGTTATATGGTATTTTGGAAGCTCCTGGCTTTCATTATCATGATTTCTAAACCACCCTGTTATATATAGGTCTAGGGATGTTCCCCTGCAAAATTCCTGAAACAAGTGAAGGATGAGTTTCCTCTCTTTAGCCAGCTCTGTTTTCTCTAATCCAATATAACTCACTAATAGGATTAAAACCATCAAAAACGGAATTTTTTTCAGTTTAATAACTTATCTGTGTATTGAAAAAGATATTTTCTGATTTTAACAAAATGAATATCCTAAAGATAATAGCAAATCTCTTAGGTCATTGATGTCTGTCTATTATTATCCGTAGTCAAATTAAATACACATAATTAATTATGTATCATGGGATAAACTTTTTTTACATGAGTATGCATTTTTACCCCCCCCCCCCTCCCCCGTGGCCCAATATATTAACAATATTTTTCTCTCTCGCTAAAATGATTTTTTATTTGGTTAAAAAAATATCAAAAAGGGAGAAAGAACTCGACAGTCGACAGTATATGTTAATTTTGATTTTGTTACAAACCTTCTAAAATACTTTGTACTAAATAAATGATATTTAATAAAAGTAAAAATGTATTTAGTATTTTAAAATGCAAGTAAGGAAAACAGTGTTAACTGTTTTAACCAATTTCAAAATAGTATTTATAGTTTCTGCAGAACATATCTGCCTAAAACTGGGTGAAAGTTATGTTTTATTCACAAAAATTCTAATAATATTCTATCTAATATGATGATTTTTTCCTAAGTTAACATGACGGATCTTCTGTAGGTTGGCCATCTCATTTTCAAACAATGTCAGCTGTTTTCCCATTTCCGTTTCCGAGTCAAGAAATTTAACTTTTCTGTTTACTGCCTTCGTGCATAATTGCCACCTGGGGATATTATTTATCCAATAAAATAAAGTTTAAAAATATGTATTGGCAGGTATTTTCTTCAAAGGAATTGTTTAACTATCAGAATATCAATCTGCAGTACCGTCAATCAGGATTTTCTTATAGTGACTCTACAGTCTTGAAAAATTTATCTCACATTG
Source organism: Eurytemora carolleeae (assembly GCF_000591075.1). NCBI lineage: Eukaryota > Metazoa > Arthropoda > Copepoda > Calanoida > Temoridae > Eurytemora > Eurytemora carolleeae. Next base: position 449,704 of record NW_019397377.1, read on the forward strand.
GAGAAAAACTTTAACGAGAAAAATATTTTCCCTAGGGAGCATTTTTAAACACCAACGGTTATGTAAAGTTTAATGTGTTAATTCCAATAAAGGGTTTAATAAGTGAATTAAAAATAAATTTTCTGTGATCTCCGTAAAACATCATTTAAAATGTTCAAAAATGAATGAATAATATTCCTATGAATGGCGAGCATCTGTCCAGTTTCTAGTAGAATACCGGAATATGTTGATTCACCTTGATGGTTATATCCCAGACTACACCCTCGTACCACCTGGATCAATTCAGATCAGAACAAATAATTTTCAATCATATTACATCTGATCCCAGTTCTGTTCTTTTCTGTGCAGTGCAGTGCAGTGCTGTGCGGTTTTGCATTGTACAGCACTGCAATTTAAAGTACTGTACCTCATATTTTACACCTCTGACTCTAAAGTTTATTTTCTCAGTTCCATCTCTACTCTCCTCACATTCAGAATTCTTTTTCATCCTCAACCTCCATTCATCCCTGGCTCTAAACTCATTCTCGAGTTTTTTATCATCCCTTCTACCCCATCCACCTGGATGAATCATCTTTTTTAAAAAAACTTCCATCAAAACAATCTTTTCTATACATAATAACTTGCAAAAAAACTTGAAAAAAAGGACCAATTATAAAATTTAGCTTTAACGATAACAAGTTTTAAAACCTTTCGAGCTGTCTTTTAGTACCAGTACCAAAGATGCTCGTAATCTTAAAAATAAAAAATCTTAAATATTTATGATTCAAAACATTAAATGATGAAACAATCCTAGAATATTGTTCTCCTTACATTTGGTCTCCTCTTCCTAAAAATCTTTACGATAGTCATTTGATGGCTTATTTAATGATTTTGATGAGAAATTGAAGGAAACCATGAAAATAAGGAGAAAAAACAATACAAATTAAACAAAATTCCGTAAAGTTGTCTTGGATCCGCAAGATTTTGGCTTCCTGGATCCGTATCCAAGAGCATAAAATTAACCAAAAACTGCATATTTTTGTTTTTGTTTTTTACTTTCTAAAACTAAATCTGAATTATTGAAAGAAGAGAGATTATACAAATTTCCCGATATCTGAATAGTTCATCAATTTTTAGCATAAAAATAAGAGAAAACAAATAATACAAAAAATTTGAAAGTTCTGCTTTGTCAAAAAAAAATTCAGTAAATCTTAAAGAAATGACCTGTAACTATTTTTTTTTCCAGTGCGAATCCGGATCCGCATCAAAATTAAATGGATCCTAAGCACTGAACCCTGTGCATGACAATGATAACAGCAAATAATTCTCAATCCTTTTAATGGATTATACGGGACTGCCGTAATTTTAAGTGACCTTTCATTTAAATAATGCATTTTCCGATTCACAACAGTACCGTTGTCAATCAGACATGCCACTCTGTAATTGTCATTTGAATGTCTACAGTCCCTTTATACAGATAATTAATACAATTAATTCAGCGCATAGAGTTCATCCTTCATTAAGCACAAAAGTAAATATAATAAAACTAAAAATAGCGCTGATGAACCTACCTTTACCAATCGTTCCTCCTCATCAATCTCCTCCCTACGCTTAACCACCTCTTTAGCCATGACCTGACCGTGCAAATAAAACAGTTGAAAATAAAAATCTTCCAATAATCATCAATACTGTTTAATACCTGTCTCTCTAAGGATGTTAGTCTACTATAGCCTGGAATATGAAATAAAGTTTAGATTTGCAAAAATCTAAAAGAATATTTTAAAGTATCTTTTATTCTTTAATATGATTTTACCCTCAGATTTTTTTCTCTCTTCAATTTTTCTCCTTTCCTCCATTTCCTCATAAAACGAGGAGAATATCTTGCAGCCATTTTCAACAAGAAAGGATTGTGTTTCTGTACATAATTCGTAGATTAGTTCCTCACCGGCCTGGTCTGTCGCCATCTTTATCAGCTTATTTAGCAACGCATCCTGCTGGGCCTACATTACCACGTGGGAGTTTCTTTAGTGAGGGAATTTTTTAATCTTAAGCCATTTTTAAAGCTAATTTTTTCCGATCAACAACATATTATTAGTAAACAATGCCTAAGTTTATTATTCTAATTTCATACAATGTTGAATGCTGGAAGTTCAAACAAAATCGTCCATTTTTTTCTAATCTTTTAAGATCTTTACCTGGGAGAGTCCATGAGATTCTGCAATAGAGATTTCTGGGACATCCTAGATAAATGTCAGTATGGCTTTATTACGACATTTAAGAAAAATTATGGAAACTTGGTTTAATAAGTATTTCAACATTTAAGTCAAATCCACAAAAAATAAAATCATATGAAAGATATTATTTGGACAAAGCTTCTAATCACGATTTGCACGTCATTTTCAACAAAAAAAAAATCCGCCAAAATAGCGTTCAGCTAATTAGTAGTTTTATTACCAAAGGATAGCGAGAAGTCATTTTTATTCTCAGATCTACTTGACAATTCAATTCATGCGATCCTCTGTACATCAAAGATTATCATTAAAAATAAAAAATTAAGCTATAACAATTTTTAAATACACATTTTTTTTCGGGGGAAGGGGAAGCCAGCCCAATTTTTTTCCAGACTTAAATATATCCCAGAGTAATAAATCCTTCCATGTTAAGAAGAGAGAGTAAATGAAAATATTGGATCCATCCGGACTCTGATAAAGGTTAAACCTCTCCATGAGAGATGTAATAATTTGATACAATCAATCCTTTCCTAGCTCCAAACCTTACACCATCATTGATTGTTTGCCTGTTTTGTTAATGACGACTTATCCAAGGGAGTTTTGAACTACAATAGCGCCCGGCATTACGCACCTTGATCAAATTTAAAACAGGACTCAAATTTTCAAGTCATTCTAAAGTTTTTATACTAGTGATACGACTGAAATGTTTACATTTTAATACGTCAAATTGGTAATGAACGGAGCATATTTTCAGAATTATGGTTTTAATTTAAAGAGTTAACAGATTTATCATCGGATATTGTAGAGATACTTGAGATATAATTAATAAAGGGATACGGACATTTTGTTAGTCTGATGATGTTTTCTATTACAGGACTACATTATGATACTGGAATAGTCTCCAGAAACAGGTATATGTTATTGTTTTGGTTACTTTTATGTATTGTTGTATACTATATATCTTTCGTGTTTCAGATAAGAATACTCCTCGGCTTGGGGGTTTTATATATATTATACTATTATTGTACATATTTATTTCCAGAGAATATGTGTCACTGACATCATTATGCTAGTAATCAGGTGCATTAGTCAGTATATCAATGGTAGCAGAGCCAACAAGGTTCTGAAAGACCTTAGCTCATGGTAATAGCTGAGTTTTTATGCAGAAAGTCCTGAAGACTTAGTTCTGCAATTATGGCTGGTAAGCTAAATGTTACTTACCCAAGTCTGAATGAGGCTAAGACTTATGAGTCTTATATATGTGGGCTGCTGTCACTGAGAAAGACAAGAAGAAGCAATGCAATCTAATTTCTATGTCATTGCCAAATGAAGGCAAGTTTGGCAACAACTAGAAGGAGTGGGTAATGGAAATCTTAGCTGTGCAATCTTAGCAATCTTAGCTGTGATGATGGATTAACCAAACTGGTTAAGTTTCTTGATGCAGAATTGGCTTCTGATGCAACAACAGATCTCATTGGAAAATGGGATGATTGGTTTGACTTTGTAAGGAAACCAGATCAAACCATGGAACAATTCATAGGTGAATATAAGTTACTGATCAGCAGACTGGAATTTGCTGGACAGAAACTAAGTGAGCAAGTAAAAGGCTTTGCTCTAATGAGGAAACCAGGTCTTAGTGATCTGGAAAGGACTTTAATCCTATCAAGATTAGATCTTGAGAAATCTGAATCAATATAAAAGAATATAAAGATTCAATGTACCAACCTACTGGGAAAGATTCTTAAGCAAGGAAGTGATTTAAGAAATCATACTATCAAGCTAGAACTTGCTTATTCAGCTCAGCATGAGGACACTCTAGCTACAATGGTTTACTACAAGAAGTATGATAATAAGCAAAGTTGGAGAAAGGATGGAAAATCTGACTAGAAACCCAAAGGTTTAAAGAATTTTCCTCTCAAGAAGAATTACACTTCAAACAAGAAAAATAATCTGAAGGGTAGAGATGGAAAAACATTGAGATGCAATGTTTGTGGATCATATTTGCATTTGTTCAGGGACTGACCTGAAATTGAAGAAAGTGTAAACAATGTATTAGAAAAAGATTCTGTTATGATGTATTTGAATCTTTAGAGAAGCTTGTTCTCTTCACAGATAATTCAAGTGAAATGAACATATTTACATCTGAATCATTGAATTTTGCTGCTGTAGATACCTGCAATGCAATCTAAAAATAGCTACAAAATCCCTATTAATCCTGTTGGGAAAGTATTTTTCATAGACATGGATATAATAGATTTCGATATACCCCTGCTGCTTTCCAAGAAAGAAATGAAGAAACATGACATGAACTTTTTCTTGCAAGAAGATAGAGCCATTATCCAAGGCAGGAGTGTTCCCTTGAGAACAACTAGTGCTGGTCATTACATTCTTCCACTTCTCAATCAAGAATGTCTTGTTGCTGAAGAAGTGTTTGCAGTAAACTTGAAAGAAGCTTCAGATTCAGAGAAGAAGAAAGCTGTTGAAAAACTGCACGAGCAGTTTGGGCATAGACCAAAGAAGGCTTTTACTGATCTTCTGAAGAATGCTGATTCTTGGACTCCTAATATGTCTAACAATTTGGACAAAATCATTGAGAACTGTACTGGTTGCATAATGAGGCGGCGGAATCCAGACAGACCTGCAGTTGCCATGTCAATGGCTAGTGACTTTAATGAAAAAGTTGCTGTTGACTTGAAACACTGGAAGAATGGCTACATTCTGTACTGTGTTGATCTATGGAGAAGGCTTACCACTGCTGCTTTAATAAGAAGAAAGGAGGCAAGGCCAGTAAAATGGACAAGATTATGTCAAAATGGGTTGCATACTATTAAGTGCCATCTTGTATACTCAATGACAATGGAGGTGAATTCACAGCAGATGAAGTAGTGGCCATGAAAGGAGCACTCAATGTTGTGAATCTCACCACTGGAGCAAATTCTTGCTGGCAGAGCGGGACTTGTGAGAGAAATCATGCTGTGGTTGATAATATTCTGGAAAAAGTTGAAGATGATTATCCATAACTTGATATAAAAACTAAGTTAGCAAGGGCATGTATGGCAAAGAACAGTTTAATTAATGTCTATGGCTACAGTCCTAATCAGCTTGTTTTTGGGAGAAGTCGAAAACTTCAAATATAATTACTGATGGACCCCCCCCCCTCTTGGGAAAATGAGAATGTAAGTCTTTGCTAAAACATCTTAAAGCTCTACATGCTACAAGAAAAGCCTTCATTGCCTCAAAAAAGCTGTGCTAAATTGAAATTAGCACTGAAAAGCAAGGTTAGATGTTCTGCAGAGTTGTACTCAAATGGAGAAATTGTTTATTTCAAGAGAGACAATGATTCTTCATGGCAGGGAACAGCAAAGGTGTTTTTTTTCAGATTCTATTTTTATAAAATGAGAGTCTGAAGGGATTATATTTTTATTCCAACTTACCTTCTGCCAGGGTTACTCTTACCTCAGGACGGGCCTAAAGATATTTAAGCGATAGATTTTCCCTCTCATTGTCCCTAAATTTCAGCAGCAGATTTATATTCTATTCTGTGATAGATTTAATTGTTTATATGCTTTTATTAGATTATCGCATATTTATACATATTGTAATAGTTTTATCCTGTATTATGAATGAACACTGATTTGGATACTGTCTTTGTTACTTAGAGTCGAAGATTGTATTTGTTCTGTTCTTCTCTACAAAAAACTGAGCTCGAGATAGATTTACTTGATTAGACTGAGTATATCTCTAAGCTTTCGTGATATTCATTGTCACCAATTTGTGACGAAACACTGCCTCAAATTTTAATTGGGGAACTTGGGGTAACCATGGGAATAACTTAAGAGTAAACTGGGCAGTGCTGGCTTCCCAAGTTAGTAGTTGTATAATACATAAATTCAATATTGCACAGTGCACAGTCAAAGATGCCCCCTTAGCTGTGACCCCCCCCCCCCTCCCCCTATGCCCCTATGTCTTTAGTCTTTCAGATCATTTTCAAGGCAATGTCAATCTTCCTAGAGGTATTCGATGATTCTAGATGAATAATCATCTCTGGAGGTCTTACAATTTTCCAGGCATCAGTTTCTCTAAAATGTCAAATGTTCATAACAAAAAGATAAAAATTACCAAATGTTATAAAAACGTTATCATAATTTTTTATGTAAGACATAGATGAAGACCTAGATCAAACTACATTCATTCAAAAAATTTAAATAACCTTGAAAAAATTTCACTTTTCAGTACAAAAAAGGATGAATTGTCAGCAATTCAACAGATCATATCAACGAAACAAGAATCAAATTGAAATACACTCATGTTAAATAATTTTTTTCTCCAGTTTTTACCTCATGTCTCTCAAATCATTTGAAAATATAGATTTCAGAACCTCAAATTCCTCTTCTCTTCTCTCCCTTAGCTTCTCTTCCTCCTTCTCCTCCTCATTCATGCTTCTGAAAAAAAAACATTCAAAAATTTTCATAAAAAATTGGTCCAAAAATCACAGGAATAAGTCAATCACATGAGATCAATAAAGTTAACGGAGTGCTTCTAATCGACTAACTGCTTTATCCTGGACATCTCCTAGTTATCCCTCCTGGTGATGATCAGCATCTGCTTCAAATCTCCTCCTAAATACATGAATATACATGATCATGATCAGTTTCATCATCATAATAATGAAGAGAGATGAGGACCAATGACCATGATAAATACTGTTACCATTTTTTAGAAATTAATTTTTTATTAATTTTGGGACAGAATATGCATTACATAAACAAGGTACAAAGTTGTTTCTAGAACAATTTAATTGTCTTTTGTTTACTGTTGTTATATGATTTATTTTACTATTGTGCTGCTGCTGGGGGTGTATGTATAGTGTATCTAGTAGTTTTTTTTCTTCGCATTCACCAGCAGAAATACCATGTCAAGAGGTTCACCAGAAATACAATGTTGAGGTTAACTTCTGGGGACCTCGCTAAAAGGGGTTCACTTTCACAAACCTCTTCTCTTAAAGGGGTCACTTCCAGGGACCAAACATTTACAGATTCACTTCTGGGGACAACACATAATAAGTTTACTTCCATGGACTACCTTGTTAGGGGTTACTTCCGGGGACCTAACAAACAGGAGTTCCCTTCTTGGGCCATTCATACAGGGGTTCATTTCCAGGAACCTTTCTCTTAGTGCGTCACTTCCGCACACATTGGGTTTACAAGGACTGCGCTCGCACATTGGGGTTTACCATTTGGCTGACAATAAAATTAAATGGCTGTGACCTTGACCCATGCCCATGCCGAATACTATAATTAAGAACATTTCATAGTAAACTGATGAAAATAAGTTCGAGTCATCTTAAAGAAAGGACCATGACCAGATTTTTATCACTGGCTACATTTGAACAATGCAAAAAAATAATTACATTCTTGTGAAATTTGATTCTTTTTGCATCAATAAAAACTTGCTAAATTCAAGTTCAAATAGATTATATTTTTGGATTTTATTTTACTCACCAAAACTAACGGATTTCCTGACTGAGAGATTCAGATATTCTGCAGCTTTGCATATCGTGTCATAGCCCTAAAAAAGCAGATCATCAAGGGTTTACATAATTCCTTTAAAAACAGATTCCCAATCTTTTGAGAGGGAGGGAAGATGGAAAGGGATAAAGAGAGGAGCGAAGGGAGGTAGGTGGGTAGGTAGGTAGGTAGGTAGGTAGGTAGGTAGGTAGGTAGGTAGGTAGGTAGGTAGGTACGTAGGTAGGTAGGTAGGTAGGTAGATAGATAGATAGATAGATAGATAGATAGATAGATAGATAGATTTCCTTTCCTGTTCCTTTTTTTCTATTTTTTAAGAAAGGAAGGAAGGAAGGAAGGAAGGAAGAAAGGAAGGAAGGAAGGAAGGTTGAATGGTTACCTGAATGATAGATGGAAGAATGATCTCACTATCTCCTTCATGATCCTCTTTAAACTCCTTAAGAAGGAGATAAATAGGAGAACTGAGCACAGCAGGGTCCTGCTCCCTTTAAAACAATAGGTAACAATCTGATAAAGGATTCGTTAAATGGATTGAACTCTCTGATCCCTTTTTATTAAGATTGTAAAGGTATTGAATATTTGAAGATAAAAAATCAAAATCATAAGTTAATCCCTGTTTTAAATTAAATTCCAAAAAAAATGGTTGATCCCAATAATATTGATACTACCAAGAGATTCGGTGAAAAAGCCTTGAACAAAGTGCTTAAATAATGCTTTAAAATAAATAATTAAAAAGATCTAAAACATAGCGGGAACAATAAAAATTTACAAAAAGAATTAATTTTAAGCACAAAAAAATAAGGTGATGTACACAAATTCTCCCCCCCCCCCTTTAATAACAATATTCAAAAGATGTGCAGAATAGTGCAACAATACTGGTTTTTAGAAAGGAATTGAACAGTGAGAACGCTCTGGTATAGGAAGACTACTTTTATGACTTTAAATAGTTTAATGAACGTGAGACACAGAAATTGTGCAGTGTAAACAGACCAATTAAACTGATTAGCCGATTTAATTAGTTACACTCAGAACTATTTGCTTTGAAAAAACATCAAATACGCTCAAGCATTGCTATATAATGGCGTCTTTCTATTTCACAGTTTTCTGGTTCTTACAGTATCAAAACTTTTGTTAATTTCTTAATTTCCTTTCAATCGATTACTTACTTTGGAATCTTGTCATAGGACTTGAACATGTTTAGACAATAGTTTTTCTCCTGATTCTTATTCTTTTCTGTAATCTTATACAACCTAAATTTAATTTGATATTTCCTCTTCTCTTCTTAAACCAGCAGAACCATCAAACCCTCAAAAGAATTAATTACATTTTCCTTAACTCAAAATAAGAAGACTTTTGCTAAAATTCAGCTTAGAGCAAATATTTTTCAATTTACATTGGATAAAAAATTACATTTTCAATTAAACTTGTCATTACATTCAAATCACTTTGTTACTTAGAGTCGAAGATTGTATTTGTTCTGTTCTTCTCTACAAAAAACTGAGCTCGAGATAGATTTACTTGATTAGACTGAGTATATCTCTAAGCTTTCGTGATATTCATTGTCACCAATTTGTGACGAAACACTGCCTCAAATTTTAATTGGGGAACTTGGGGTAACCATGGGAATAACTTAAGAGTAAACTGGGCAGTGCTGGCTTCCCAAGTTAGTAGTTGTATAATACATAAATTCAATATTGCACAGTGCACAGTCAAAGATGCCCCCTTAGCTGTGACCCCCCCNATCAAAATTCGATCGTCATTAAATTTTTAAAAATTTTGAAAATCCGCGAAATTTTTTGTAAAAATCCGCGAATTATTTTTGTTTTGTTTTACGATGTACACAAAGAGAACATGTTCACAACTAATTTAGAAGAGGCTAGAAAGAAGGGCGCGAAGCGCCTTGAATTTCTAGTATTCAATAAAATAGAGATAATGTTTCCAATATTCTAACTGCAAAATCATTAATTTAAATGTTGATGTTATTTTAATATTCAAACCCAACAAACTACATGTAATATTTGTGTCACCTTTTAAAACCCAATATCTATGACTGACATACCTCATCCATGCTTCCTTCCTGTTGGTTGGCTTTGGAGAGAAGAAAGTAGGCTTTCGCATTCAAAGGTTGTTTTTCTAAATAAATATTGTTTTTCTAAATAAATATTGTTTTCTTAATAAATATTGTTTTTCTTAATAAATATTGTTTTTCTAAATAAATAGTTTTTTTCTAAATAAATATAGTTTTTCTAAATAAATATAGTTTTTCTAGATAAATATTGTTTTTCTAAATAAATATTGTTTTTCTAAATAAATATTGTTTTTCTAAATAAATATTGTTTTTCTAATTAAATATTGTTTTTCAAAATAAATATTGTTTTTCTAAATAAATAAACATTTAAAATTAAGTTTATTTATCGGGAACAGTTAATGTCCCTATTATTACTTTTCTAAGTATGAAATGGCCTGTAAAAACCCCCACAATTTTAATGTAAGACACTGAAAGTTAGTGGTCAAATTTAAAGACAGTCTCGCTTAAGAGTGTCGCAACGACTTGGCCTTTGGTTTTACCTCACTATGACTCACTTGAACTTTTCAGAAGCCCTGGCATACATATTTTAAAAATGTAACGTACTTGTTTTTAGCAATTCAGATTAAAAGGAGTAATTGGCAAAATTTCTGCCTAATTTTTGAATGAGCGTTCACATCTTGCTTTGCATTGAAGCTCAGAGTGCTTAAACATTTGGAAAAAATCTGATGTTTATACGCTTGCATTGGTTTTAGACATGACAGTTTAGTGAAGTTTGTCTAAATAGAAAAAAATAACTGGTATTAATCTATAAGATCCTAATTTCTATCTTGGTTAAAACCCATGAGATTTTATAATTCTAAAAAAACGGACGATGTCTAGAGATTCTATGTAGCTCGGCAGTTCCATGTTTTCAGATAAAAATAAAATCATTCTCTTTAAATCTACTAATAAATCTACTAATAATAAAACTACTAATAGTGTTCACTTCCTGCTAATCAAATAGTTTGAACATATTTTTTACCTAGGAGGGACACCATGTCTTCCATATGCGTACTCTGGAGCTAAATAAAACATCAAATAATAGATTAAACAATTCACAAATAACATTACATTGATAAATAAATAATCAATTGGTTCATAAATAATTGATTGATGATAATTATTTAAAAATAAATTCTAATTAGATAGATTTAGATTATATTGCATTACGGGATGTCGACCGTTTCTAAAATCTGAAATATGGTTTCTCCACTAATGCCTTGAAAAATTAACTAACGGAATCTAAGATGGAAATTGTCAGAATTCCAACTTTTTTTTGCGATATCTGCTTTTTCCTTCTCAGATAAAGGTTTTAAGGGAAGAATTGTGAATCGGGCATGCCACAATTTAATTGAGGGTCACCTAACATTATGTTGAAAGACAGATTTCGTAAAACATTCATTAATAATTAGAAATGGGAGGACTATTTATATCTAACTATCCTCCCTACATGGTTTTTAAATAAGCAAATAACTTACTGATAACTTCCCTACAAAGAATCTCGGCCTTCCTGTCCAAATTCAGACGTAGACAGCACTGGACCTTGTTTAGTGTAAGAGCACACAACTTGGACTCCAGGAATTCCTAAAATTGTAATAATAATTACAAAAAATAAACTCTTGCAAAAGCAGGAAGGTTTGTGCCCCCGGCGCCTGGTAAGGCGTCCATTTTCGTGGCTGGCTCGTAAAACAAATTCTTGCTTCAATTCAAAGCAAATAATTTAAATTCAAAGATATATTGATTAATAGGAAGAGGGGGTGAGGAGGACACGTTATCATAAGATTTTACTAACTTTATAAAAGAGACAGAATTTTCTAAAGAACGTTCAAAGAAACTTTGAAGAAATATTCATTACAGAAACATGAATAATGAATTAACTGGTTTTGAAACTTAACTTGCAAAGTCAACATTTGATTTAAATTTTCCCTCAAGTATTGTTAACGAATATTTAATAAAAGATTAATTTTCAAAATTTTATTTTCCCATGGAACGAAACCACCTCCAACACCTGATTTACCTTTTTATCCGCCTCTACGTCACCGATCCTCTCCTCCAACAACCTCAGGGCTAAATCATAATGTGAGATTGCATCTAACCATTCTTCAGACTACATGGTGACCCGAAAATCAATTTTGCGGCAAAAGGTTAATATTCTAAAGGAAATTAAGGGATTGACTAAAGGAACCAAAGCGGATTGTGGAATGTGGATATTTGATATCAAATGACCCTCATTCACAACAATCATCGTGAGTTTTTTTATAAAAAATGTTGAATTCTTTGTTTCCTTAGCATAAATCCGCAAATCAAATTTAAAAAGATTTTACAATTTTCAGAAAGAAATCTCTGAGAATATCTCATTCATCCAAGTTCAGAAAAAGTGTATGGTTAAGTAATGTCTACTGATTTTAAAGTACTCAATAATAAACGGAACAAAAAGGTTTAATCAATTTTTCAAAAGCGTCTGAAGTCAAAAAAAAAGTAAAACAGAAATAAAATTGAAATTTTCTTCCTTGAAGTCCTTGTTCCCGGCAGTATGTTCTGATTCAACCCCCTCCAGTATTTTATCTAGACCTAACTTGATTCTATCTTCAACAGGCAAACCTTCGCATAAAACCTTCTTTTAACAGAACAATAAAATATACGGGTAAGGATTAAGTTCATGAATAGTTCTGCAAGTTAAACTGATTTTCGTAATAAAAGAAAAATATAAGTGTCTTTTCTTTTGTTCAGTAATATTTTTTTTTGATAAAACTTGATTTACCATTTAAGGAAGATTTGAATCTTTTATTAGTTATGGTTCAGATTTATGTTTTGAAAGCAAAAAGATTAATTAATTAATAAAGAAATTCCAGTTGCAAGCTCCTCTCAAAAATAAGTAAATTAAAAACTAAAAGGAAAACTATTTTATAATTAAAAAGAAAAAATAATTTAAGAAATAAAAGAAAAAAAATAATCTTAATGCTTCAGTTTTATTAATTGGGCTGCAATGTATTATGTCACTGGTGGAAAAATCAAAGAAATCTAAAAAACATGCATGTAAGGAAATCAACTTTCGATATAAAAGAATGCAAAGTTAAACTGCTTAATGTGTAAAAATACCATTTTTAATCTAAAAATGTAGGTTAAAACAAAGATGATTAAGCCAGTTCCTGGTTTAACCTATAAAAGTAACTGGTTGGATGTTAAGTAAAAATCTTGAATTTAAGAAAACAAATTTATGAACCTAGGAGGCTCTCCCCAGCCAATTCCTCTGTGACCCTGAGGAGCTTGATCCTGACCATAATCTCACAGTTGGCCGGTACCCTGGATTTAAATAATTAATCAGAGAATCATATACTTTTGTTAACACAAATTCGAAAATATAAGGAAGACGATTTTTCCGACTCAAATGCCGTAGCCTTTTCTCTAGATGTGTGTGTACACAAGATCCATTTCCGCCATGAAGCCCACACATGTAACCCTCGCTCCGTCTTTCCCCGCCTCACCCCTCTATAACACATCCCAGCTCAGTCAGGTTAGGAAAGTTGAGCTAGTAACAGCTCCGACACAGGGAGCCTCTTGACTCCTTCATGCTGACGATGCAGATACTGAGCTGGCAGCAGGCGTGCTTATACCTCTGATCTCCCTATTAACTTCTTGAGAAGCTTAGTTAGGAAACTTGTGCACGGCTCTGACCGAAGTTTCCTCTATCTCGAGTTGCATTGCCTTAGTTCCATTGATAAGCCCTGTTATCCCAGTTCCTGTTGATCTTCTCCACCAACATGAAGCTCTACAACACTCCCATGAAGTACCATCAAATATCCATCATTAATTCCTTTGTTAATTTCTAAATCAACCAATTTTAACTCCGCTTTAAATGCAAAATTATTATTATTATTATTAT